>NC_056441.1:78916540-78939040 GCF_018296145.1 Oncorhynchus tshawytscha
TCTACAGTTAGCATCAAGTGTTCTCATCTACAGTTAGCATCAAGTGTTCTCATCTACAGTTAGCATCAAGTGTTCTCATCTACAGTTAGCATCAAGTGTTCTCATCTACAGTTAGCATCAAGTGTTCTCATCTACAGTTAGCATCAAGTGTTCTCATCTACAGTTAGCATCAAGTGTTCTCATCTACAGTTAGCATCAAGTGTTCTCATCTACAGTTAGCATCAAGTGTTCTCATCTACAGTTAGCATCAAGTGTTCTCATCTACAGTTAGCATCAAGTGTTCTCATCTACAGTTAGCATCAAGTGTTCTCATCTACAGTTAGCATCAAGTGTTCTCATCTACAGTTAGCATCAAGTGTTCTCATCTACAGTTAGCATCAAGTGTTCTCATCTACAGTTAGCATCAAGTGTTCTCATCTACAGTTAGCATCAAGTGTTCTCATCTACAGTTAGCATCAAGTGTTCTCATCTACAGTTAGCATCAAGTGTTCTCATCTACAGTTAGCATCAAGTGTTCTCATCTACAGTTAGCATCAAGTGTTCTCGTCTACAGTTAGCATCAAGTGTTCTCGTCTACAGTTAGCATCAAGTGTTCTCGTCTACAGTTAGCATCAAGTGTTCTCGTCTACAGTTAGCATCAAGTGTTCTCGTCTACAGTTAGCATCAAGTGTTCTCGTCTACAGTTAGCATCAAGTGTTCTCGTCTACAGTTAGCATCAAGTGTTCTCGTCCACAGTTAGCATCAAGTGTTCTCGTCCACAGTTAGCATCAAGTGTTCTCGTCTACAGTTAGCATCAAGTGTTCTCGTCTACAGTTAGCATCAAGTGTTCTCGTCTACAGTTAGCATCAAGTGTTCTCGTCTACAGTTAGCATCAAGTGTTCTCGTCTACAGTTAGCATCAAGTGTTCTCGTCTACAGTTAGCATCAAGTGTTCTCGTCTACAGTTAGCATCAAGTGTTCTCGTCTACAGTTAGCATCAAGTGTTCTCATCTACAGTTAGCATCAAGTGTTCTCATCTACAGTTAGCATCAAGTGTTCTCATCTACAGTTAGCATCAAGTGTTCTCATCTACAGTTAGCATCAAGTGTTCTCATCTACAGTTAGCATCAAGTGTTCTCATCTACAGTTAGCATCAAGTATTCTCATCTACAGTTAGCAACAAGTTCTCATCTACAGTTAGCATCAAGTGTTCTCATCTACAGTTAGCATCAAGTGTTCTCATCTACAGTTAGCATCAATTGTTCTTATCTACAGTTAGCATCAAGTGTTCTCATCTACAGTTAGCATCAAGTTTTCTCATCTACAGTTAGCATCAAGTGTTCTCATCTACAGTTAGCATCAAGTGTTCTCATCTACAGTTAGCATTAAGTGTTCTCATCTACAGTTAGCACCAAGTGTTCTCATCTACAGTTAGCATCAAGTGTTCTCATCTACAGTTAGCATCAAGTGTTCTCATCTACAGTTAGCGTCAAGTGTTCTCATCTACAGTTAGCGTCAAGTGTTCTCATCTACAGTTAGCACCAAGTGTTCTCATCTACAGTTAGCACCAAGTGTTCTCATCTACAGTTAGCATCAAGTGTTCTCATCTACAGTTAGCATTAAGTGTTCTCTGATATTTACGACAACCACAAACCACTTCACTGTACTCACAACACACTGCTGCCTGGAGAACAGTGAAATATGATACAGTACTGCATACACAGTATAGTATGACTGAGTTTGTGTCACAGTGAAATTCATTGACACGAGGAAGAAAAAATGCAGGTGATGGAGGAGAGGAGGATAGATAGAGGGGGATAGCTAGAGGGGGATAGATAGAGGGGATAGATAGAGGGGGATAGCTAGAGGGGGATAGATAGAGGGGATAGATAGGGGGATAGATAGAGGAGGATAGATAGAGGAGGATAGATAGAGGGGGATAGATAGAGGGGGATAGATAGAGGGGGATAGCTAGAGGGGGATAGCTAGAGGGGGATAGCTAGAGGGGGATAGCTAGAGGGGGATAGCTAGAGGGATAGATAGAGGGGGATAGCTAGAGGGGGATAGCTAGAGGGATAGATAGAGGGGGATAGATAGAGGGGGATAGATAGAGGGATAGATAGAGGGGGATAGATAGAGGGGGATAGCTAGAGGGGGATAGCTAGAGGGGGATAGCTAGAGGGGGATAGCTAGAGGGGGATAGATAGAGGGGGATAGCTAGAGGGGGATAGCTAGAGGGGGATAGCTAGAGGGGGATAGATAGAGGGGGATAGCTAGAGGGGGATAGCTAGAGGGGGATAGATAGAGGGATAGCTAGAGGGGAATAGATAGAGGGGGATAGATAGAGGGGGATAGATAGAGGGGGATAGATAGAGGGGGATAGATAGAGGGGGATAGCTAGAGGGGGATAGATAGAGGGGGACAGATAGAGGGGGATAGCTAGAGGGGGATAGATAGAGGAGGATAGATAGAGGGGGATAGATAGAGGGGGATAGATAGAGGGGGATAGATAGAGGGGGACAGATAGAGGGGGATAGCTAGAGGGGGATAGATAGAGGAGGATAGATAGAGGGGGATAGATAGAGGGGGATAGATAGAGGGGGATAGATAGAGGAGGATAGATAGAGGGGGATAGATAGAGGGGGATAGATAGAGGGGGATAGATAGAGGGGGATAGATAGAGGAGGATAGATAGAGGGGGATAGATAGAGGGGGATAGATACAGGGGGATAGATACAGGGGGATAGATAGAGGGGGATAGAAATAGAGGATTGGCAGGAGAGATGAATAGGAGGAGAGATGGAGAAGCCCTGAGGAATGAGATGGATGAGAGACTTCCACACCCAAGTCGTTGGTGATCATCCCATGCAGTCATGTCAAAGTGTTTAACACTGGAAAGAGTGTTGTTATAGATGTGACTCTGGATGACAACAATGTTGTTTCCAACATTAGGGCTGTTTTGCTAAATATATTAAATACACATTGTGTTTTGTTTCCTTGCCACTATACTAAGGAGTATGGTGATACTGGTATCCAGGCCCTAGGTTATTCACCCTCTATCTCTTCCTCTCTCCTTCCCTCACTCAAACACGCCAACTTCTCATCTTCACTTTCTTGATATCCCACTCCCTCCCGCTCTCTCTGACTCCCCCCACACTGTCCCTCTCTTCACCCCCCCACTGTCCCCCTCTTCCTCTCCTCCCCCCATTGTCCCACTCTTCCTATCCTCCCCATCATGGTCCCCCTCTTCCTCTCCTCCCCACCACTGTCCCCCTCTTCCTCTCCTTCCCCCTGTTCCTCTTCTCCCCCTAATGTCCCCCTCTTCCTCTCTTCCCCCTCACAGTCCCCATCTTCCTCTCCTCCCCCACTGTCCCCCACTTCCTCTCCTCCCCTTACTGTTCCCCTCTTCCTCTCCTTCCCCCTCTTCCTCTTCCCCCACTGTCCACCTCTGCCTCTCCCCCACTGTCAACCTCTTCCTCTCCTCACACTATCCCCCTCTTCCTCTCCTTCCTCCTGTTCCTCTTCTCCCCCAATGTCCCCCTCTTCCCTTCCCCTTACCTTTCTTCCTCTCGTTCCCACCACTGTTCCCTTCTTCCTCCCCCCCACTGTCCCCCTCTTCCTCCCCCTCCCAATGTCCCCTTCTTCCTCTCCCCCACTGTCCCCCTCTTCCTCCCCCTCCCAATGTCCCCCTCTTCCTCTCCCCCACTGTCCCCCACTTCCTCTCCCCCTCCCACTGTCCCCCCTTCCTCTCCCCCCACTGTCCCCTTCTTCCTCTCCCCCACTCTTCACCTCTTTCTCTCCCCACTGTCTTCCTCTTCTCCCCACCATCCACCTCTTCCTCTCCCCCACTGTCCCCCTCTTCCTCTCCCCTACTGTCCCCCTCTTCCTCTCCCCCACTGTCCACCTCTTCCTCTCCCCCACTGTCCACCTCTTCCTCTCCCCCACTGTCCCCCTCTTCCTCTCCCCCCACTGTCCACCTCTTCCTCTCCCCCACTTTCCACCACTTCCTCCCCCCACTGTCCACCTCTTCAACTCCCCCACTGTCCCCCTCTTCCTCTCCCCCTACAGTCCACCTCTTCCTCTCCCCCACTGTCCACCTCTTCCTCTCCCCCACTGTCCACCTCTTCCTCTCCCCCACTGTCCCCCTCTTCCTCTCCCCCACTGTCCACCTCTTCCTCTCCCCCACTTTCCACCACTTCCTCCCCCCACTGTCCACCTCTTCAACTCCCCCACTGTCCCCCTCTTCAACTCCCCCACTGTCCCCCTCTTCCTCTCCCCCTACTGTCCACCTCTTCCTCTCCCCCACTGTCCACCTCTTCCTCTCCCCCACTGTCCACCTCTTCCTCTCCCCCACTGTCCACCTCTTCCTCTCCCCCACTGTCCACCTCTTCCTCTCCCCCACTGTCCACCTCTTCCTCTCCCCCACTGTCCACCTCTTCCTCTCCCCCACTGTCCACCTCTTCCTCTCCCCACTGTCCACCTCTTCCTCTCCCCCACTGTCCACCTCTCCCTCCCCCCACTGTCCCCTTCTTCCTCTCCCCCTCCACTGTCCACCTCTTCCTCTCCCCCCACTGTCCACCTATTCCTCTCCCCCACTGTCCACCTATTCCTCTCCCCCACTGTCCACCTATTCCTCTCCCCCACTGTCCACCTATTCCTCTCCCCCACTGTCCACCTCTTCCTCTCCCCCACTGTCCACCTCTCCCTCTCCCCCACTGTCCCCCTCTTCCTCTCCCCCACTGTCCACCTCTTCCTCTCCCCCACTGTCCCCCTCTTCCTCTCCCCCCACTGTCCACCTCTTCCTCTCCCCCACTGTCCCCCTCTTCCTCTCCCCCCACTGTCCACCTCTCCCTCCCCACTGTCCCCCTCTTCCTCGCCCCCTCTTCCTCTCCCCCCACTGTCCACCTCTTCCTCTCCCCCACTGTCCACCTCTCCCTCTCCCCCCACTGTACCCCTCTTCCTCTCCCCCACTGTCCCCCTCTTCCTCTCCCCCACTGTCCCCCTTTTCCTCTCCCCCACTGTCCACCTCTTCCTCTCCCCCACTGTCCACCTCTTCCTCTCCTCCCTCCTGTTCCTCTTCTCCCCCCAATGTCCCCCTCTTACTCTCTTCCTCCTCACGGTCCCCATTTTCCTCTCCTCCCCACCACTGTCCCCCTCTTCCTCTCCTCCCCTCCACTGTCCCCCTCTTCATCCCTACCCCCACCATCCCCCTTTTCCTCTCCCCCATTCTTCCTCTCCTCCCCCTTAGTCCCCCTCTTCCTCCCCCCTCACAGTCCCCCTCTTCATCCCCTCCCCTTACTGTCCCCTTCTTCCTCTCCCCCTCACAGTCCCCCTCTTTCTCTCCTCCCCACACCGTCCCCCTCTTCCTCTCCCCCTCACTGACCCCTCTTTCTCTCCTCCCCACACTGTCCCCCTCTTCCTCTCCCCCCTCACAGTCCCCCTCTTCCTCCCCTCCCCTTACTGTCCCCCTCTTCCTCTCCCCCCTCACAGTCCCCCTCTTTCTCTCCTCCCCACACCGTCCCCCTCTTCCTATCCCCCTCACTGTCCCCCTCTTCCTATCCCCCTCACTGTCCCCCTCTTCCTATCCCCCTCACTGTCCCCCTCTTCCTGTCCTCCCCGCTCTATCTCTGTGTTTATGGTCCTTGTCGTGTCTCTTGTTCTTCAATGTTAAATGTCTGGCCTTTTCATTTAGAGCGATAACCATCCCATTTCAGCATGCCTGACTGTCTGTGTGTGTCTGTAGTTTAGAGCGATAACCATCCCATTTCAGCATGCCTGACTGTCTGTGTGTGTCTGTAGTTTAGAGCGATAACCATCCCATTTCAGCATGCCTGACTGTCTGTGTCTGTCTGTAGTTTAGAGCGATAAGCATCCCATTTCAGCATGCCTGACTGTCTGTGTCTGTCTGTAGTTTAGAGCGATAACCATCCCATTTCAGCATGCCTGCCTGTCTGTGTCTGTCTGTAGTTTAGAGTGATAACCATCCCATTTCAGCATGCCTGACTGTCTGTGTCTGTCTGTAGTTTAGAGCGATAAGCATCCCATTTCAGCATGCCTGACTGTCTGTGTCTGTCTGTAGTTTAGAGCGATAACCATCCCATTTCAGCATGCCTGCCTGTCTGTGTCTGTCTGTAGTTTAGAGTGATAACCATCCCATTTCAGCATGCCTGACTGTCTGTGTCTGTCTGTAGTTTAGAGTGATAACCATCCCATTTCAGCATGCCTGACTGTCTGTGTCTGTCTGTAGTTTAGAGCGATAACCATCCCATTTCAGCATGCCTGACTGTCCGTGTCTGTCTGTAGTTTAGAGTGATAACCATCCCATTTCAGCATGCCTGACTGTCTGTGTCTGTCTGTCTGTAGTTTAGAGCGATAACCATCCTATTTCAGCATGCCTGACTGTCTGTGTCTGTCTGTCTGTAGTTTAGAGCGATAAGCATCCCATTTCAGCATGCCTGACTGTCTGTGTGTGTCTGTCTGTAGTTTAGAGCGATAAGCATCCCATTTCAGCATGCCTGACTGTCTGTGTCTGTCTGTAGTTTAGAGCGATAACCATCCTATTTCAGCATGCCTGACTGTCCGTGTCTGTGTCTGTCTGTAGTTTAGAGCGATAACCATCCCATTTCAGCATGCCTGACTGTCTGTGTCTGTCTGTAGTTTAGAGCGATAACCATCCCATTTCAGCATGCCTGCCTGTCTGTGTCTGTCTGTAGTTTAGAGCGATAACCATCCCATTTCAGCATGCCTGACTGTCCGTGTCTGTCTGTAGTTTAGAGCGATAACCATCCTATTTCAGCATGCCTGACTGTCTGTGTCTGTCTGTCTGTAGTTTAGAGCGATAAGCATCCCATTTCAGCATGCCTGACTGTCTGTGTCTGTCTGTCTGTAGTTTAGAGCGATAAGCATCCCATTTCAGCATGCCTGACTGTCCGTGTCTGTCTGTCTGTAGTTTAGAGTGATAACCATCCCATTTCAGCATGCCTGCCTGTCTGTGTCTGTCTGTAGTTTAGAGTGATAACCATCCCATTTCAGCATGCCCTGCCTGTCTGTGTCTGTCTGTAGTTTAGAGCGATAAGCATCCCATTTCAGCATGCCTGACTGTCTGTGTCTGTCTGTAGTTTAGAGCGATAACCATCCTATTTCAGCATGCCTGACTGTCCGTGTCTGTGTCTGTCTGTAGTTTAGAGCGATAACCATCCCATTTCAGCCCAATGCACCGCCCATCACAACATGAATAAATAACCGCCACCTTCACACGCAATTACAGCATCTGTTCCAATAGGTACTCACACAGTCCACGGGGCACACAGTGTGTGTGTTAGACTGAGGAATATGGGTTTCCTGTTTGTGTGTACATGTGTGTGTGTGTGTTTGCGATACAGTAATAAGGTTTTGTTGAGTAGTGTTTGTGTTGTGTGCAGTCTGTAGTCTGTAGCCTGCAATCTGTCGTCTGTATTATGTTTGTGTATATGTATGTATTTGTGTGTGTGTGTGTGTGTGTGTGTATGTATAGTTGTGCAAAAAAGTATTTAGTCAGCCACCAATTGTGCAAGTTCTCCCACTTAAAAATATGAGAGAGGCCTGTAATGTTCATCATAGGTACACTTCAACTATGACAGACAAAATGAGGAAAAAAAATCCAGAAAAATCACACAGTAGGATTTTTAATGAATTTATTTGCAAATTATGGTGGAAAATAAGTATTTGGTCAATAACAAAAGTTTATCTCAATACTTTGTTATATACCCTTTCTTGGCAATGACAGAGGTCAAACGTTTTCTGTAAGTCTTCACAAGGTTTTTACACACTGTTGCTGGTATTTTGGCCCATTCCTCCATGCAGATCTCCTCTAGAGCAGTGATGTTTTGGGGCTGTTGCTGGGCAACACGGACTTTCAACTCCCTCCAAAGATTTTCTATGGGGTTGAGATCTGGAGACTGGCTAGGCCACTCCAGGATCTTGAAATGCTTCTTACGAAGCCACTCCTTTGTTGCCCGGGTGGTGTGTTTGGGATCATTGTCATGCTGAAAGACCCAGCCACGTTTCATCTGCAATGCCCTTGCATGGCCCCATTCATTCTTTCCTTTACACGGATCAGTCGTCCTGGTCTCTTTGCAGAAAAACAGCCCCAAAGCATGATGTTTCTACCCCCATGCTTCACAGTAGGTATGGTGTTCTTTGGATGCAACTCAGCATTCTTTGTCCTCCAAACACGACGAGTTGAGTTTTTACCAAAATGTTCTATTTTGGTTTCATCTGACCATATGACATTCTCCCAATCTTTTTCTGGATCATCCAAATGCTCTCTAGCAAACTTCAGACGGGCCTGGACATGTACTGGCTTAAGCAGGGGAACACGTCTGGCACTGCAGGATTTGAGTCCCTGGCGGCGTAGTGTATTACTGATGGTAGGCTTTGTTACTTTGGTCCCAGCTCTCTGCAGGTCATTCACTAGGTCCCCCCGTGTGGTTCTGGGATATTTGCTCACCGTTCTTGTGATCATTTTGACCCCACAGGGTGAGATCTTACGTGGAGCCCCAGATTGAGGGAAATTATCAGTGGTCTTGTATGTCTTCCATTTCCTAATAATTGCTCCCACAGTTGATTTCTTCAAACCAAGCTGCTTACCTATTGCAGATTCAGTCTTCCCAGCCTGGTGCAGGTCTACAATTTTGTTTCTGGTGTCCTTTGACAGCTCTTTGGTCTTGGCCATAGTGGAGTTTGGAGTGTGACTGTTTGAGGTTATGGACAGGTGTCTTTTATACTGATAACAAGTTCAAACAGGTGCCATTAATACAGGTAACGAGTGGAGGACAGAGGAGCCTCTTAAAGAAGAAGTTACAGGTCTGTGAGAGTCAGATATCTTGCTTGTTTGTAGGTGACCAAATACTTATTTTCCACCATAATTTGCAAATAAATTCACAAAAATTCCTACAATGTGATTTTCTGGATTTTTTTTCTCATTTTGTCTGTCATAGTTGAAGTGTACCTATGATGAAAATTACAGGCCTCTCTCATCTTTTTAAGTGGGAGAACTTGCACAATTAGTGGCTGACTAAATACTTTTTTGCCCCACTGTATGTATGCATGTATGTATGTATGTATGTATGTATGTGTGTGTGTGTGTGTGTGTGTGTGTGTGTGTGTGTATGTGTGTATATATGTATGTGTGTCTGTATATATGTATGTATATATGTATGTGTGTATGTATGTATGTGTGTGTATGTATGTGTGTGTATGTATGTATGTGTGTGTGTGTGTGTATGTGTGTGTGTATGTATATATGTATGTATATATGTTAAGAACCTGTTAGTGATCCCTTCCCGCGCCAGTCCCTTTAGCGAGATCGATTTGACAACATCCAGTAAAATTGCAGAGCGCCAAATTATAACTACAGAAATATCAATATTCAAGATTCACAAAAATGTAAGTGTAATACATCAAAATAAAGCTTAACTTCTTGTTAATCCAGCCGCAGCGTCAGATTTCAAAAAGGCTTTACGGCAAAAGCAGACCATGCGATTATCTGAGGACAGCGCCCCGCATACAAACACATGAAAATAATTTTCAACCAGGCAGGTGGCGACACAAAAGTCAGAAATCACGATATAATAAATGCCTTACCTTTGAAGATCGTCTTCTGTTGTCACTCCAAAATGTCCCAGAAACATCACAAATGGTCCTTTTGTTCTGTTATACTCACAGACATTATGTTAACAGTTTTAGAAACGTTAGAGTGTTTTCCATCCAAATCTACCAATTAGAGCAGACTCAGATGAGGAAACAGGGATGAATGAACCAAAATATTTATTGTTACACAGGGAGATGTGGAGTGCAGATCCGGGGAAGCTTGGATGAGTTGCAGAAAAACCAGATGTGGAGACTGAGGTTGGAGTTTGCTGAGTAGAACAGGGTAAACAGATCCTGAGGGGAATCCAAGGTAGTGGTGATGAGATGTTGTGGAGACTGAGGTTGGAGTTGGCTGAGTAGAACAGGGTAAACAGGACCTGAGGGGAGTCCAAGGTAGTGGTGGTGAGATGTGGAGACTGAGGTTGGAGTTGGCTGAGTAGAACAGGGTAAACAGGACCTGAGGGGAGTCCAAGGTAGTGGTGGTGAGTAAAATCCAGAGCAAGGTAGTTGGGTGGTGAGATGTGGAACAGGAGACAGGAGCCAGCGACAGAGCGGTAATGAGCAGAGATTACGATCTGGCAGAGTGGAAGTGGCAGGACTGAGTATTTGTAGAGGTCTTGATTATGGAACGAGTTGCAGCTGGTAGGGATCTGCTCTGACTCCAGCACACCTGTCTCCAACCACACAATCACACAGAGAGGGAGAGGGAGAGAGTGTACAGGGGGAGTAACTGCAGGTCAAGACGACATCGGTTGAACACCAGAGGGCGTAGCAGGAGCAGATGTGTGTGTAATGTAATGTGTGTGTGTGTGTGTGTTTCCCCACACCTCAGGGAGAGCTACAAAGTCGCAGACTGAAAGGGAGAGGCCTGATTCAAAGTGGCGGGTCTGACGCTAGTCCGACGTTCATCTGACGTTAACCGTTTTGGCCGTGTGTGTGTGTATTGACCCCTAAAGGAACAGATTTCTTCTATACCCACTCAAGCTGGTGGAACTAACCACTACTACTCAGATAAATGTGATAGAGAGCATGTTTGTGTGTACTGTATGTACTAATGAATTATCAATCACCATCATAATGACTAATTCACTAAATACTGTATGTTACATTTGACATGGATGCGTTGCTACTGGCACCTGGTGACAGGAAAGACCCATGTTTGAGTATCCATTAATCTCTCCCTCATCCCTCTCTGAATTGGCTCTCTCTCTCTTTCCATGTCTCACGATTCCACATATCTCTCTATTTCCATTTCTCTATAATCCCTCACTTGTTTTTCTGTCACACCTCTCCATTTAAAACACTGGCACACACACACATAGTGTTGACAGGGCCTAAACTGTCCTTCCTAATTTGATAAAGTACAGCCTTCCAGAGGTTGTTCTCACAAACCAAGGACAGGAATTTAATTAATATCCCAGCTCATATTACTCTCTGATTGGTGGCTGTGATATCACTGAGTCATTCACCCAACAGCTTCATGTCCACATCCTGGTTCAACTCTAACACTCAACCACAACCCTGGCCTCAATCATTAACTTACCCTAGCCTCAACCACTACCTTAACCCTGGCCTCAACACTAACCAAAACCCCAACCACTACCCTAACCCTAGCCTCAACCACTACCCTAACCCTAGCTTCAACCACTACCCTAACCCTAGCTTCAACCATTACGCTAACCCTAGCCTCAACGATAACTCTAACCCTAGCCTCAACGACAACTCTAACCCTAGCCTCAACGACAACTCTAACCCTTGCCTCAACGACAACTCTAACCCTAGCCTCAACGACAAATCTAACCCTAGCCTCAACGATAACTCTAACCCTAGCCTCAACGACAACTCTAACCCTAGCCTCAACGATAACTCTAACCCTAGCCTCAACGATAACTCTAACCCTAGCCTCAACGACAACTCTAACCCTAGCCTCAACGACAACTCTAACCCTAGCCTCAACGACAACTCTAACCCTAGCCTCAATGATAACTCTAACCCTAGCCTCAACGACAACTCTAACCCTAGCCTCAACGATAACTCTAACCCTAGCCTCAACGACAACTCTAACCCTAGCCTCAACGACAACTCTAACCCTAGCCTCAACGACAACTCTAACCCTAGCCTCAACGACTACTCTAACCCTAGCCTCAACGATAACTCTAACCCTAGCCTCAACGACTACTCTAACCCTAGCCTCAACGATAACTCTAACCCTAGCCTCAACGACTACTCTAACCCTAGCATCAACGACTACTCTAACCCTAGCCTCAACGACAACTCTAACCCTAGCCTCAACGACTACTCTAACCCTAGCCTCAACGATAACTCTAACCCTAGCCTCAACGACTACTCTAACCCTAGCCTCAACGATAACTCTAACCCTAGCCTCAACGACTACTCTAACCCTAGCCTCAACGACTACTCTAACCCTAGCCTCAACGACAACTCTAACCCTAGCCTCAACGACTACTCTAACCCTAGCCTCAACGATAACTCTAACCCTAGCCTCAACGACTACTCTAACCCTAGCATCAACGACAACTCTAACCCTAGCCTCAACGATAACTCTAACCCTAGCCTCAACGACAACTATAACCCTAGCCTCAACGACTACTCTAACCCTAGCCTCAACGACTACTCTAACCCTAGCCTCAACGACAACTCTAACCTCAACGACAACTCTAACCCTAGCCTCAACGACAACTCTAACCCTAGCCTCAACGACAACTCTAACCCTAGCCTCAACGACTACTCTAACCCTAGCCTCAACTACTACCCTAACCCTAACTTAATGTCCACATCCGGGTTGAACCCTAACCACAACCACAACACTAACCCTAGCCTCAACCACAACCACAAGCCTAAACCTAAAGTTACTTTTAAAGCTGGCTTAACCCTAAACCTAACCTGAACTCCCCACCTCTGAATTCCCAATTGAACCTATATAATATGACTGTAAGTTACTACATGTAGGCCTAGATAGACAAGGCTGAAATTCTCCTCAGACTGTTCTCAAACAGACAGACAGAGATAACAGTGGAGGGCATCCATCGATTCAAGGGAAGCCAGGCTTCCCCCAAAAATTGACCAAGAAAAAAACAATTCATTATTTGTCTTTCGTCTCTATGTATTTCATAATTTTCCTTCAATTCGCAAGAGGCTGAATGTATTTCACTGGAGAGAGCATCCGAGGGAGCAAAACAGTGCCCCTCTGTCTCTCTATGTGTAGCCCATCTATCTGATGCTGTCTGGTCAAAAAGAGTATAACATTGTTGCCGCCCATAGCAGTGAATGCAAAGGAAGTCAACAAGCATTTTTTCCTCCCTTGATAAAAAAAGTATACTTATCTTCTTATGGCTGGGGGCAGTATTGAGTAGCTTGGATGAATAAGGTGCCCAGAGTAAACTGCCTGCTACTCAGGCCCAGAAGCAAGATATGCATATTATTAGTAGAGTCCATAGAAAACACTCTGAAGTTTCTAAAACTGTTCGAAAGATGTCTGTGAGTATTTCCTGAACTCATATGGCAGGCAAAAACCTGAGAAAAAAAATCCAACCAGGAAGTGGGGAATCTGAGGTTTGTAGGTTTTCAAGTCTTTGCCTATCCAATATACAGTGGAAAATTTGGTCCGAGTGCACTTCCTAAGGCTTCCACTAGATGTCAAAAGTCAGGGGGAGCGAATGAGAGCTGTTTGAGTCAGGGGTCTGGCAGAATGCCATGAGCTAAAACATGCGCGCAGCCATGAGAGTTAGCAGCGTTCCTTTTCCTTTCTAAAGACAAAGGAATTGTCCGGTTGGAATATTATTGAAGATTTATGATAAAAACATCTAAATCTACTACATTGACCCCCCCTCCATTTGTTTTGTACACTGCTGCTACTCGCTGTTTATTATCTTTGGATAATAACTTCACCCCTACATGTACATATTACCTCTAACCTGTACCCCTGCACACTGACTCGGTACCGGTAGCCCCTTTATATAGCCTTGTTATTGTTATACTGTATTATTGTGTTACTTTTTATCATTTTTAACTTTACTTTATTTAACTTTAGTTTATTTGGTAAATATTTTCTTAACTTTTCTTGAAATGCACTGTTGGTTTAAGGGCTTGTAAGGGTTAGGCTTGTAAGTAAGCATTTCACAATAAGGTCTATACTTGTTGAATTCAGCGCATGTGACAAATACAGTGATTTGATTTCATGCTGGACCTTTAGTATGAGGTTCTTACTGTAGAATGCAGTGGTTTTTGTCCAGGCATAAAGGGACCCATCTCATCCAAAAAGCACATGGAAGCACCTGGATTATCATCAAGACTCTTGGAATAATGTTCAACGGACAGATTATTCAAAAGCATACATTTTTGGACCAGATATTATACTATTTGGCTCATCTTTGCCTATGACAGTGATAGACCATTTTGTCAACGTGAAAGAGAGGAGGATGGCATTGGTGTTTGTCTCCATGTTTCACTACATGTTTTTTCTACTTACACACACACACACACACACACACACACACACACACACACACAGACACACACACACACACACACACACACACACACACACACACACACACACACACACACACACACACAGGAAATCAGGACCATGGACAGCCACATCATATTTTGCTTAAGTTGATTGGACACATTTCTGGGGGGTGTAAATTAGTTGCCACTGTATTAGACTAAGCAAAGGTGATTTGACATTGAAATATTGAAGTTGAAATGGTGCTGGAATAGTGGTTCTAAATCAATATTTGTTTAGAATTTCAAAAATGTTAGAAACATTAAATTGCTTGACCTGCTGTAGGCCATGTAACTATCTGTTACATTCAATATGCTTTGTGGACTATACCGGACAGCGGTTGCTCTCCGGTTTTGTGATGAAAAGGTGTGGTTGTGTCTTCTTATTGTCTTGGCCTTAGGCCTATATAGCACAATGTCAAGGCATATAAACTAACAGGTTATTGCGCAAACAGAGCAAATATCACAATATTGCTTCTTTTTTTTTTGCCTTGGCTTCCCCAGTGATTTTATCCACGCACAGCTACTGAGACACAACAGAACATGATACAGTGCCTTGCGAAAGTATTCGGCCCCCTTGAACTTTGCGACCTTTTGCCACATTTCAGGCTTCAAACATAAAGATATAAAACTGTATTTTTTTGTGAAGAATCAACAACAAGTGGGACACAATCATGAAATGGAACGACATTTATTGGATATTTCAAACTTTTTTAACAAATCAAAAACTGAAAAATTGGGCGTGCAAAATTATTCAGCCCCTTTACTTTCAGTGCAGCAAACTCTCTCCAGAAGTTCAGTGAGGATCTCTGAATGATCCAATGTTGACCTAAATGACTAATGATGATAAATACAATCCACCTGTGTGTAATCAAGTCTCCGTATAAATGCACCTGCACTGTGATAGTCTCAGAGGTCCGTTAAAAGCGCAGAGAGCATCATGAAGAACAAGGAACACACCAGGCAGGTCCGAGATACTGTTGTGAAGAAGTTTAAAGCCAGATTTGGATACAAAAAGATTTCCCAAGCTTTAAACATCCCAAGGAGCACTGTGCAAGCGATAATATTGAAATGGAAGGAGTATCAGACCACTGCAAATCTACCAAGACCTGGCCGTCCCTCTAAACTTTCAGCTCATACAAGGAGAAGACTGATCAGAGATGCAGCCAAGAGGCCCATGATCACTCTGGATGAACTGCAGAGATCTACAGCTGAGGTGGGAGACTCTGTCCATAGGACAACAATCAGTCGTATATTGCACAAATCTGGCCTTTATGGAAGAGTGGCAAGAAGAAAGCCATTTCTTAAAGATATCCATAAAAAGTGTCATTTAAAGTTTGCCACAAGCCACCTGGGAGACACACCAAACATGTGGAAGAAGGTGCTCTGGTCAGATGAAACCAAAATTGAACTTTTTGGCAACAATGCAAAACGTTATGTTTGGCGTAAAAGCAACACAGCTCATCACCCTGAACACACCATCCCCACTGTCAAACATGGTGGTGGCAGCATCATGGTTTGGGCCTGCTTTTCTTCAGCAGGGACAGGGAAGATGGTTAAAATTGATGGTAAGATGGATGGAGCCAAATACAGGACCATTCTGGAAGAAAACCTGATGGAGTCTGCAAAAGACCTGAGACTGGGACGGAGATTTGTCTTCCAACAAGACAATGATCCAAAACATAAAGCAAAATCTACAATGGAATGGTTCAAAAATAAACATATCCAGGTGTTAGAATGGCCAAGTCAAAGTCCAGACCTGAATCCAATCGAGAATCTGTGGAAAGAACTGAAAACTGCTGTTCACAAATGCTCTCCATCCAACCTCACTGAGCTCGAGCTGTTTTGCAAGGAGGAATGGGAAAAAATTTCAGTCTCTCGATGTGCAAAACTGATAGAGACATACCCCAAGCGACTTACAGCTGTAAGCGCAGCAAAAGGTGGCGCTACAAAGTATTAACTTAAGGGGGCTGAATAATTTTGCACGCCCAATTTTTCAGTTTTTGATTTGTTAAAAAAGTTTGAAATATCCAATAAATGTCGTTCCACTTCATGATTGTGTCCCACTTGTTGTTGATTCTTCACAAAAAAATACAGTTTTATATCTTTATGTTTGAAGCCTGAAATGTGGCAAAAGGTCGCAAAGTTCAAGGGGGCCGAATACTTTCGCAAGGCACTGTACATTACACTACTACCTCCTCTCTCTCTCTCCCTGAAACTCTCTCTCCCTAAAACCCATTCTCTCTTCTTTTCTTTCTCTCTCTTGATCTGCCTCTGTCTCCACCTCCCCCTTTCTTATTATGTCTCTGGCCCTTTTCTGTCTCTGTCCCCTTTTCTGTCTCTGTCCCCTTTTCTGCCTCTGTCCCCTTTTCTGTCTCTGTCCCCTTTTCTGTCTCTGTCCCCTTTTCTGTCTCTGGCCCTTTTCTGTCTCTGGCCCTTTTCTGTCTCTGGCCCTTTTCTGTCTCTGTCCCCTTTTCTGTCTCTGTCCCTTTTTCTGTCTCTGGCCCTTTTCTGTCTCTGTCCCCTTTTCTGTCTCTGTCCCCTTTTCTGTCTCGGTCCCCTTTTCTGTCTCTGTCCCTTTTCTGTCTCTGTCCCCTTTTCTGTCTCTGTCCCCTTTTCTGTCTCTGTCCCCTTTTCTGTCTCTGTCCTTTTTCTGTCTCTGTCCCCTTTTCTGTCACTGTCCCCTTTTCTGTCTCTGTCCCTTTTTCTGTCTCTGTCCCCTTTTCTGTCTCTGTCCCCTTTTCTGTCTCTGTCCCCTTTTCTGTCTCTGTCCCCTTTTCTGTCTATGTCCCCTTTTCTGTCTCTGTCCCTTTTCTGTCTCTGTCCCTTTTCTGTCTCTGGCCCTCGCTCTCTCCCCCACGTCTCTCTCTTGCTCTCTCTCTCCCCACCACGCCTCTCTCTCGCTCTCTCTCCCCCACGGCTCTCTCTCGCTCTCTCTCTCCCCCACGGCTCTCTCTCGCTCTCTCTCTCCCCACCACGCCCCCCCTCTCTCTCTCTCCCCACCACGCCTCTCTCTCTCTCTCCCCACCACACCTCTCTCTCGCTCTCTCTCTCCCCCACGCCTCTCTCTCGCTCTCTCCCTATGCCTCTCTCTCGCTCTCTCGCTCTCTCCCCCAAACCTCCCTCTTGCTCTCTCCCCCATGCCTCTCTCTCGCTCTCTCTCGCTCTCTCCCCCAAGCCTCTCTCTTGCTCTCTCTCCCCACCACACCTCTCTCACTCTCTCTCTCCCCCCCACCTCTCTCTCGCTCTCTCTCTCCCCCTCATGCCCTTATGACCGAGGCCAGTTCTGCCAGCAGCACTAGATTGCATTAGTACGGATGGCTGAGCACACATATACAAACACACACACACAAACAAACACACACAACCACACACACACACACACACACACACACACACACACACACACACACACACACACACACACACACACACACACACACACACACACACACACACACACACACACACACACACACACACAAACACACACACAAACCCCTTGGTTAATGCAGCCCTATTCCATTCCCTTTGCAGAAAGTGGAGCACATCCATCCAGCCAACTGCACTAATGCAAACCAACACTGATGTGTGTGTTTATGTGTGTGTGTGTTTCATTGCCGCAGAAGCATAAATGACACCCTACTCCTTCCCCGTAAATGGTAGAGGTGTGTTAGCACACGGTGTTAACTTCACACACAGCACTGCTTCACAGAAGAGCAGAACAGATGCTATCTCTGTGGAAAGTGAACCGTATGTGTTTTGAACCTGACCAACCATCATCTGCCCCTTGTGCTGTTAGCTCCTACAACTAAGGACTAGGGTTTAGCTCAGTGGGATAATATGGTCTTGAGACACGGCAACACACTGAGGCACACACACACACACACACATAGTAGGCCTAATCCCAGTGTCTCCTGCCAGTCGTTCATAACATATTATATAAAATCAACAAATTGCTAAACAGATGTCACCAAAATAACTATTGTGTTGAGAACATGATGACCCTGATGCCTCAGTTATGGACAGACACACACGCACACACGCACACACGCACACACGCACACATGCACACACGCACACACGCACACATGCACACACGCACACACGCACACATGCACACACGCGCAGGGCACACACACAAGCACGAGCAGGGCACACACACAAGCACGAGCAGGGCACACACACAGCCAGATCGCTGAAGATTGACTTTGAAATTGGACGACTGTCCATGTCCTGAGGACATCGGGAAATGCATTCAAAACTGTCCACTAGGGGCAACAGTGAGCGATGTTACCATCAAGTAGGCTTGGGTTTTTCTCATGCGTTGTTGGATGGGCACAATCCCATGACTTCAGATTCTAAGGTTGCATGTTCAATCCCAATGGTTGACACTCATTTTAATTGTCTGGTTTTAACCCCAAACCTACACCCTTAACTTTGAAATTTGCCATTTGGAGCCATTTCAAAATATGACATTTGGAGAAACGTGGATAAACGTCAGAATCTGAATTCAAATTGGTAAAATTGTGAGACCTTGATGCACATTTATTTCAAATCAAATCAAATTTTATTTGTCACATACACATGGTTAGCAGATGTTAATGCGAGTGTAGCGAAATGCTTGTGCTTCTAGTTCAGACAATGCAGTAATAACCAACAAGTAATCTAACTAACAATTCCAAAACTGCTGTCTTATACACAGTGTAAGGGGATAAAGAATATGTACATAAGGATATATGAATGAGTGATGGTACAGAGCAGCATAGGCAAGATACAGTAGATGGTATCGAGTACAGTATATACATATGAGATGAGTATGTAAACAAAGTGGCATAGTTAAAGTGGCTAGTGATACATGTATTACATAAGGATGCAGTCGATGATATAGAGTACAGTATATACGTACGCATATGAGATGAATAATGTAGGGTAAGTAACATTATATAAGGTAGCATTGTTTAAAGTGGCTAGTGATATATTTACATCATTTCCCATCAATTCCCATTATTAAAGTGGCTGGAGTTGAGTCAGTGTCAGTGTCAGTGTCAGTGTGTTGGCAGCAGCCACTCAATGTTAGTGGTGGCTGTTTAACAGTCTGATGGCCTTGAGATAGAAGCTGTTTTTCAGTCTCTCGGTCCCAGCTTTTAACCTTTATTTAACTAGCATGAGTGAACGCATGAACGTATGAACGCACACAGGCAGGCTGGGAGGGGCCAACTAGAAGGCTGGGAGGGGTCAACTAGACACTGGCAGGCTGGGAGGGGCCAACCAGACACTGGCAGGCTGGGAGGGGCCAACTAGACACTGGCAGGCTGGGAGGGGCCAACTAGACACTGGCAGGCTGGGAGGGGCCAACTAGACACTGGCAGGCTGGGAGGGGCCAACTAGACACTGGCAGGTTGGGAGGGGCCAACTAGACACTGGCAGGCTGGGAGGGGCCAACTAGACACTGGCAGGCTGGGAGGGGCCAACTAGACACTGGCAGGCTGGGAGGGGCCAACTAGACACTGGCAGGCTGGGAGGGGCCAACTAGACACTGGCAGGCTGGGAGGGGCCAACTAGACACTGGCAGGCTGGGAGGGGCCAACTAGACACTGGCAGGCTGGGAGGGGCCAACTAGACACTGGCAGGCTGGGAGGGGCCAACTAGACACTGGCAGGTTGGGAGGGGCCAACTAGAAGGCTGGGAGGGGCCAACTAGACACTGGCAGGCTGGGAGGGGCCAACTAGACACTGGCAGGCTGGGAGGGGCCAACTAGACACTGGCAGGCTGGGAGGGGCCAACTAGAAGGCTGGGAGGGGCCAACTAGACACTGGCAGGCTGGGAGGGGCCAACTAGACACTGGCAGGCTGGGAGGGGCCAACTAGACACTGGCAGGCTGGGAGGGACCAACTAGACACTGGCAGGCTGGGAGGGGCCAACTAGACACTGGCAGGCTGGGAGGGGCCAACTAGACACTGGCAGGCTGGGAGGGGCCAACTAGACACTGGCAGGCTGGGAGGGGCCAACTAGACACTGGCAGGCTGGGAGGGGCCAACTAGACACAGGCAGGCTGGGAGGGGCCAACTAGACACTGGCAGGCTGGGAGGGGCCAACTAGACACTGACACTTCCATCACAATGGGAGATTCTTAATCAACAAAAGCCTTTACGCATCAGAAGATACAGGAGTCTGGTTGCTTAAAGACATTTTTGATTGAGTGTGTTTATGTTTGTCTGTGCATGCCTGTGTGATGTTTTTCACTGCATACGTGTGTGCACTGCTGATTTGATATAATTGTGTGCGTGTGTGTGATGTTTTGATTGTGTTAAATGTAGTGTGACCTTTAATTTATCACACGTCAGGCTGCACAGTGCTCCTGTCGGCTAGAGAGGTAAACCAGGCTGCACAGTGCTCCTGTCGGCTGGAGAGGTAAACCAGGCTGCACAGTGCTCCTGTCGGCTGGAGAGGTAAACCAGGCTGCACAGTGCTCCTGTCGGCTGGAGAGGTAAACCAGGCTGCACAGTGCTCCTGTCGGCTGGAGAGTTAAACCAGGCTGCACAGTGCTCCTGTCGGCTGGAGAGGTAAACCAGGCTGCACAGTGCTCCTGTCGGCTGGAGAGGTAAACCAGGCTGCACAGTGCTCCTGTCGGCTGGAGAGGTAAACCAGGCTGCATAGTGCTCCTGTCGGCTGGAGAGGTAAACCAGGCTGCATAGTGCTCCTGTCGGCTGGAGAGGTAAACCAGGCTGCACAGTGCTCCTGTCGGCTGGAGAGGTAAACCAGGCTGCATAGTGCTCCTGTCGGCTGGAGAGGTAAACCAGGCTGTACAGTGCTCCTGTCGGCTGGAGAGGTAAACCAGGCTGCACAGTGCTCCTGTCGGCTGGAGAGGTAAACCAGGCTGCACAGTGCTCCTGTCGGCTAGAGAGGTAAACCAGGCTGCACAGTGCTCCTGTCGGCTGGAGAGGTAAACCAGGCTGCACAGTGCTCCTGTCGGCTGGAGAGGTAAACCAGGCTGCATAGTGCTCCTGTCGGCTAGAGAGGTAAACCAGGCTGCATAGTGCTCCTGTCGGCTGGAGAGGTAAACCAGGCTGCATAGTGCTCCTGTCGGCTGGAGAGGTAAACCAGGCTGCACAGTGCTCCTGTCGGCTAGAGAGGTAAACCAGGCTGCACAGTGCTCCTGTCGGCTGGAGAGGTAAACCAATCTGACAACTGAAACAACAACACATCTAATTACCCTCACATGCAGAAGCGAGGACACACACACACACACACCCATGCACATGCGCACACACACACACACACACACACACACACACACACACACACACACACACACACACACAATAACCCCGGGACAGAGCCAGCTGTTTAATAGAGGGAGCAAACAGAAGAAGATGTTGAGACAGACACAGAGGTCACCTCTGCTATCACTTCTATCCAATCAAGATTAGTTAACACTAGAAGTAAGGAGGGATGAAAGGAAGGTAGCTATGCTATTTCTTGCTTGTTCTGATATTTCTTCATTATTATTATTTATTGTGTGGTTATTGTATTGTTACTAGATAGTACTGCACTGTTGGAGATACTCACATAAGCATTTCGCTGCACCTGCAATAACATCTGCAAATCTTTTTATTTGATCAATAGTGTTTTGTATTGTGTCATTTAATGAGCTGTCAGAAACCAGACCCAGCTAAGCCTGTCTGTCTGGTGTATAACCATGTTACCCCTGTTAAAGGGGCAATCTGCAGTTTTTTTAAAAGCACACCCTGACACTGTTTTGGTAAACAGCTGAATGACGGGGTTAGCTAGCTCAGAGAGAGGAACCTGAGTAAACCACTGGGATAGCACAGAGAGAGGAACCTGAGTTAACCACTGGGCTGGCACAGAGAGAGGAACCTGAGTAAACCACTGGGCTAGCACAGAGAGAGGAACCTGAGTAAACCACTGGGCTAGCACAGAGAGAGGAACCTGAGTTAACCACTGGGCTAGCACAGAGAGAGGAACCTGAGTTAACCACTGGGCTAGCACAGAGAGAGGAACCTGAGTTAACCACTGGGCTAGCACAGAGAGCAACCTGAGTAAACCACTGGGCTAGCACAGAGAGAGGAACCTGAGTAAACCACTGGGCTAGCACAGAGAGAGGAACCTGAGTAAACCACTGGGCTAGCACAGAGAGGAGGCCTGACTTAACCACTGGGCTAGCACAGAGAGAGGAACCTGAGTAAACCACTGGGCTAGCACAGAGAGAGGAACCTGAGTTAACCACTGGGCTAGCACAGAGAGGATTGAGAGGTGTGTGTATGTGTGTGTTTGTGTGTGTACGTGTGTGTGAGAGTTGCAGTTACAGGAGGTAGAGGGTACTCAAGTGTGTAGAGGGCCA